>NC_135846.1:10539711-10542211 GCF_029677425.1 Wolffia australiana
GGTCGGTGATCCAATGGTTGTTGCCGGTTTCATCATTCCTGCTGACATGAACCCGTGACTAAATTAGCCCACGTCCCGGCCCACAATCAGGGACATGAAGCAGAACTAAGTTTTACTCGAAGGTAAATCTATTTTTAAATTTATTAACCCGCTTCCCTTATTGATATATTTTTCTACTCTGAACAAGGTAAAAAGAAGAATTTACGAATTCCAAAAAGAAAACGAAGAGATTACCAAAGAATGGACTGGATAGGTCTCTAAAAAGGATAAAAAAAAAGTATGGGAATATGGGAGAGGACATGTTTTTGGAATTTAAATGATAACAGAATCCAGACAGTTTTCATGCTCATCCTGAGCTGTCGACTTCAGGGGTAGTAACTTCTGTGTTGCAGATGGGGCAGACCTACAAGAAGACGCCAAGAATGGGGAGATTATAAAAAATTGATAATAAAATAATCCTACACATCAATCACACGAATTAAAATAATAACAGGGTGGCCAACGAGTTGGAGAAATGGAAGTTTGGGCTTTAGAGGGATTTGGCGTTGCTCATATTTTACAAGAGATGCTTACTCTTCCCAGGCCCAGGCCCTCCACTTAACAAATAAAAATTAAGAAATAATTTCACTTCCCATCAACCACCAAAGTTCATACTGCATTCAGTTTCCTGACTATTAATTTTTGCTTCTGTTCTTAATGATCCGCCTTTCCTCCTCAAGCTGGATTTAACTCCAGCAGCTTTCTATTTCTATTTAACCCTTAATGAAAAAAAAACTTATCTATATGACTACATAAAATTGATTCTAGGCCACGTGAATTTGGTTATTTTGTGACTTAATCCGAGTACCCTCTCCTAGCACCACCTTCCCGAAGAGGACAGCATTTTCAACCAAATTGTATAATCATCATCCTTGCCCTTGATAAGGTTTGCAGACAATGACGAAATTATCATTGTCATCATCCACAGATTGACTGAAGATGAAGATTTAATCATCATCACTGTCATCCTAACTGCGGATGAATGATGTTGACAATGACGACATCGACTTATTTATTGTCTCTAGTCATCTAAATGAGGTTAACAGAGAGAGTGAAGATAGGCGACGACAACACAAAATCAGCATAATCATCATTATCCTACCAGCAGATGAGAGACTACGATGACAGAGACTTTGTCATCAACGTTGTCATCCTGCCAATGAAACATGTTGAGGACAATGATGACTCGTCATGTATGTCTCCGAACAATAGTCTTTTTCCGTATTTTAAATGAATACAAAACCTAGCCTTACGCAAAGGGTTTTAATTTCCCTCCCATCTGTTATATTTTTACTACATATCTTCCGCTCCAGCGCTTTTCCCTATCCCCCCCCCCCCCCCCCCCTAAACAAGGGTCTACAAGTATCTTTACAACCTACCAATCCTTTATTAATAACGTCTATCTTTCCTATACGAAATCAGCTCAGAAAAAAGGGAACGAAGAAAATACGAACCTTGTTTATTTGAAGCCAATTATTGATGCAGTCCGGATGGTATATATGTTTGCAGGAAAGAGCAACAAGGGCCTCGCCATCCTCATAGTCCAGTTGACATATAACACATCTGACCATCAAATTGATATCATTCAGCCTCAGCCGAGAGCTATATAAGATCGATGTCAGACCCAAAAAAACTTACTGATCATTTGCCAGTTCAGGGGTATCACCGGCTTTGTAGCTAACAGACGGCAGTGCGGCAATTCTGTCATGAGTTAGCCCTCTACTTTCTGTCCCAACGGCTTCCCCCAACGCGATCAATTCCTATTTATCCAAACTCCAAGTGATCTTATTCAAGTGATGTCGTGCTAGTACACACAAGTATGAGTATGAAGAAACCTACCTCGTATGATAATTCGTCAGGGTCAACATCTGACCATGTTTCCTACACAAGTGAGGCCAAGAAACGTTGATCAATTGGTGAAATGACTCTCAATTCAAGTTGAAAAATAAACTTCGGCCAAGTGACTAATACAAATTTGAAGTCCCCCGAAGTAATTGAAGTTAAATTCGAATGAGGATCAAAAAATTTGAACGATTTATGGTTTAATACATACAACAGATAATCATCGTTCAGCATACGTATTAATCCGATTTCATTTGAACGATCTCTTTCGTTTTCATGGGTGTTGAAACACGTATACAGAGAAAATTTTCCACATAAACTCCAAATTACATTTTTGCAATGAAGAGAACAAATTGTTGAGCATCGAAATTCAATTCAAACAACGTGGAATTAGAGAATTATATCTTTGGATTTTACTGGCAGAGAAAAAAAAAACACAAATCAACATGTTTCTTCTCCCTCTTGAAGTTTTGGGAAAATAGTCGCGCCAAATTAGGCATAATAAAATCCCTAGAAATTTCGACCAACTTGAAATAATTGTTACTCGATCCATTAAACGAATATCTACTTCTAATAGGCACACTGGATTAAAAAAGAGACAATAAGGCACAAAATTTAA